>NC_030418.2:26895421-26900421 GCF_001660625.3 Ictalurus punctatus | reverse complement strand
GTAGTAGTAGTATATTATGTTATACTAGTAGTAGTAGTGGTAGTAGTGGTAGTAGTCGTATATTATGTTATAGTAGTAGTAATAGTGGTAGTAGTGGTAGTGGTCATATATTATGTTATAGTAGTAGTAGTAGTAGTAGTATCTTATGTTATAGTAGTAGTAATAGTGGTAGTAGTGGTAGTGGTCATATATTATGTTATAGTAGTACTAGTTTTACAGTCTGAAGTAAAAAAAAAAACAAAGAAATAAAGAAACAAAAAATTTATAAAATAACATAATATAATAGGCAAGTCAAAATAGGCAATAATGCAATAAATAATAGCAGTTCCACAAAGAAAAAAACCCGATGTAAAATATAAAATTATATAATAAAAATGAAATGTGTCCAAAATTGGGATAAAAACACCACTACTAATTACCACAATTAAACTACTTTACTACTAAAGTTAATGTAATGTAATGTACCAGTAAAAGTAGGGGGGATCTAGTTAAATGCCAAAGTGAAAAAAAAAATTGTCGGGTTTGTTTGTTTTATTTATTTCTTTTTTAGTTTGTTTGTTTTCTTATTTAAAATCGGTGGTGGATGAAGTCTGATGATTGTTTATTGGGGATATGTTCCAGATCAATATCCAGGTTTTCATACATTTATCACCATCTAACAGTTTCCTGTAAGTGTAAAGTCATAGTATTGGGTCAAGAGATCTCCTAAACCATGAGGCTGTTGTAATCCCTCACAATGCAAAGGGAATGTGAATGTGCCCAATGTAGACGTGGAGGATTTGTTATTTTAGCCAAGACGCAGGATACAGAAGGCAAAAGCCCTCTGTGTGAATTATTAAGCAGTATAAGTATGGGGCAGCAAGAGCAGTGCAGATGGGGAAAAAGGATATTAAAGCCTGCTCACTTTGGGAACTAATGGGTAAGACCCTGAAGTCTCATTAACCTACTGTTTCACTCTGCAGGGTTTTTTTTCTTTTGCCGTTCTTTGTTGCATCTTTTCTTGATAATAGGTAGTGTGCTCTACTGAGGCAGTCCTTTCAGCATTGCAGTGAAATTTTGGTATTAATAGGTTAATAAGGTACATTACATTTGTACTGTCTGTACATCTGCCCTGCCACTGATAATAGACTTGAAAGTGGAGAGGTGATAATCCAGAAGCTGACAACATTACATTACATGAGCTCATCATTTTCGACAGCAGTGTTGAAAATTAATCAACAGCTGATCATTATTAATACTGACAAATGTACAAAAATTTGTGTGGATTTCCCCAAGCCACAAATGGCACTTCTCTGTGCTACATCCAAAATTACATATCTGTGTGAGAGCTCATGTTCTGCCTCAAGGTAAAGGTAGCCCTCTGAGAAATCAGAACATGACCCTGCAACGATTAAATTACCCAAAGACTTGGCTTAGTACTTGCAAATAATTTGAAAGTAAGATGAAAGTGACAATGATCACAGCATGCCAGGAGAGGTAGGTCCTCACTGATGCTGTTAAGTGCAGCTCAGAGGTGTGAGAACAAAAATCTGCAGCAAAGTCTAGCAAAGAAAGCAGGAGAAGTGTTCCGAAGTGATTATGTTAATACATCAAATTTGACATCACAGTTGCACTCGTTGAGAGGAGACAACTAACTAAAAAAATATAGGTATGCTCACACCATCTGTTTCGGTCTGCAAATGCACTTCATTTAAAAACAGAGGATGGGGTATGAAAATAAACTTGACACCTAGTGTCTTACACTAGATTAATGGGGGTGGGGGGTGGGGGGTTTCTTACCATAAACTTTGATAAACTGAAGAACAAAGTTTGCATGTGCAGTTCTAGTCTGTGCAGTGTTATGTGTATTCACCGCATTTCCCCATTGCTTCCCTCTGGATATAACAGATTCCTCCCAACACCAACAAACATAGCGCTATATGCTATATGCACACATAGGTGTGGATGTTGGTTTCTGTATTGTGCCCTGTGATGGACCAGCTTCGATCCAAAGTGTATGCCCAGTATAAGCTCCGGGATCCAATACGACTCTGACCAGGATTAAGTGGATGGTGAATGAAAAATATTGAACGCTTTACATTGAAATTGGTTCAACTTTTGTCCATCATTAACAGGAAAAACTACATCCAACAATTAATGTACATTCTTACAATGGCCTAAAGATTGCATTTACTGAAAATTATGCTCATTATGAAAATTATAAAATTATGAAAATTATGCTCATTATGGTCTTATTCATTATTGAGTGGAAATCTTCACAAGGATACTACAGACTTAATGCTAAACACTCTAATGAAATTAGAAATACTGAGGATCCCTTCAACACAATCACTTTGTCTTTATAGTATTCAGCTGTGGATGAGTAATGGCTTATAATTGTACTATCTGGTGTCACACAGAGGAGGACAGGTTCCCTGTGGTGTCTGGTTCCTCTCAAGGTTACTTCTTCATGTTGTCTCAGGGTGTTTTTCCTTCCTTCCGGCTTTCTCATTAGGGATCGGGATCTAAATCCATATCCGGATTTCTATAAAGCTACTTTGTGGTGATGTCCATTGTTAAAAAGACTATATAAACAAAATTGAAAGAATACATTACAGTCAGTTTTAATCAAGTTTAGTTTTAATCCATTTTTATTGTTATCACTGAGGTGACATTTCTTGTTGAATTTCTTTGCCCCTTTGGTAATTGTATACACTGTACTTAGTTGAAAAAGGTTTCTTCTTGCACTCATAGGAGCAACGCTTAATGGTGGAAACAGAAGGCTTCTCTTCAAGAAAAGGTTCAAAGAACTTTATAAATTTGACCCTTTATAAATTGACCATTACCCATTCAATAAACTTAGGACAGGAATGTCGTACAGGGAATGGCTAGTGTGCTACGGGGTTGTTGTTTTTTGTTTTGTTTTGTTTTGTTCCAACCAAACAGGAGCTATACACAATTTTATCTGTTTAATCAGTTCATCATGGCCTACAATTGCCAATCATGTATGGATCCTGTTTGGCTGGAATCGAACACGATAGCACGCTGGCACTTTGCAGATAAGCCTGGACACCTTGCCCTAGAAGAATACTTTTTCCCCCTAATATGTAATGTAATGTGTATACACTCACTTTAACAGTAACACCTGTGCACCTGCTCATTCATGCAATTATCCAGTCACCCAATTATGTACAGTAGTAGGAGCATAATGCATAATATCATGCCTATACAGGTCAAGAGCAATGTTTTTTAAGCACCTTCTTCAGTAAAAGCATCTTCTACTGTAAATGTGAATCATAGTGTTTAATCCAGGATTTAAAATGTTCTAGCCAAGTCTTTGTGTTTTTAGTCAATGCAGTGTGTGGGCTCAATTGTTCCTTAGGGTTAACAGAGGAAATACATCTACTCTGCCCATGCTAGAATTGAACATCTAAATTAATGCTGCTGTGACAAAGCCCTGGTCAGATAGGGCTTGCCATTACTTCTGGCCTACACTGTCTATATATCCTTCTCTGCTTGAGTGTGGCCTTGCAGTATTCGGATAAGCCAATACTCTGTCACCCACAATTATCTCCACCGAGAGCTGACCAGTAGAAGAAAATGTAATCAATGCCTCTAGTTTTTTTTTTTTTTTTTTTTTTTTTTAATCTTCTTTTTGGAGATATTGTGGCATTGAATATCAGCAGTTATTATAGTCTACCTTATTTTCCTGAGAATGATTTCCCATGAAAAATTAATTTTAATTGATGTATTGCCCTCAGGGTACGTATATGTTATACTGATAGTGTCTTGTCTTTTGAGAACTGAGTGAATAATTTGCTTGTTCTGTTTGACATTATCACATTATGGGTTATCTAGGTGCTGCAGGTTAGAAGCACTCATAAATAAAGTGAACCTGCTTTTTTCTGTTTGTTGTGTTTTGTTTTGTTTTTTTTCGGGGGGAGGGGGTTAAACAAGCTGACCCATGGAGGATCCTATTTAACAGTGAATCCTATAGCTGGTAACCTGTCCCATAGTGAACACACAATCTCCTTTTTCTGGAATATGAGGAAGGTAAAATTGCACATTCATTTAGCTTTCGATTTGGAGGTCAGACTTCTGCTGGTCAAAGTTATCTGCATAGCAAAATCAAAAATTGAATAAAGCTAACCCATTTTGTAGCCCCTGCATGTCTGAGATGCAGATTTTCAGTCACAATTCAGTAGTTTATTCATGATGCTATTTAAATGGAGTGAGACAGATTGCTTCAGGTACTTTGTTCATGCTTAAAAAAAGCAATCATATCTAGAGGCAAGGAAACAAATTAGATTTCTTTATTTCTGGTAATTTCTAGTATACTACTTGAAGTTTAAGAGCTCAATAATGCAAAAAAAAAAAAAAACCCAAAAAAAGAAAACCCATAGTGGTTTATCAAAACATGCTAACAGAGAGTTGGTGTATAGGACATTCATGATGTTTTTTGATAATGTAAGCTTTACTGTCTTTAGCGAAAACAATATGGCAAGGTTTTATTGGCTTACCTACTTGGCTGCTGATGAATTAATATTTAAAACATTCACCGTGAAATAAATGAGTGTGATATGCTATAGGTGTTTGTCTGCAGGGTAGAAGGCAGCAATGATGACTGGCATATGAACTGAAAGAATATTCTATAGATCTCCAACTTCACCTTACATACATAAGAATCCAGGAAGTAACTGCACTTTAATGATAATGTTGTCAGCATTCGCTGAAATTTGACAGCTGAAGATTGGGAAAAACCTCACCTGTTTCTTTCTTCCCAACTGTCTATCTTTTAATGAACTATCTTCAACTATCCAGTTTTGGTGAACCTGTGCTCACTGTAGCCTCAGATTACTATTCTTGGCAAACAGGAGAGGAACCCGATATGGTCTTCTGCTGTTGTAGCCCAGCCTCCTCATGGTACCATGTGTTGTGCATTCTGAGATGCCTTTTAGCTCACCACAGTTGTAAAGACACTGTATATAGTACAGTTTATATAATATTTATTATTATTATTA